>NC_091173.1:37424921-37441953 GCF_040958095.1 Procambarus clarkii
TGGGAGCTGGAAAGTTATTTCTAAGCTGCCAACAACAAGTTTGAACAAATTAGAGTTCAAATAAACCAGTACTTGACTGAACTTGCCATAACCCAAGTCACGATGCCAAATTAGATGACATTAGGCTTGGTCTAGGCCAGTACGAGGATGACGTACCGGTTAGGCTACAACACTTTATCAAATTAATTGGCCAAAATAAAGTAACCACAGCATCCATGAATCTTGCACAACCAGAAGTTAAACTGCCCTTAATCAGTTTACCCACATTCTCTGGAACAGAGAATGACAGTTGGGATGACTTCTGGAATAAGTTTGTTGATTCTGAAGATTCCAAACCCACTATAACAAAAACTATTAAATTTACTTACCTGCATGATCAACTAAAAGGAGAGGCTTTAATCCTTAGACCGCGCAATACATATATATAGATGATTTCAGTAATAAAACTGATACCGCGGAATACATTAACCACCATGCTGCACCGAGTTTATTGTGAAATTCCCCCTGTGCGCATGAAATAAAGTGTTCCCCAAAAATTCTTTTTTCTCCGTAAAATGATAAATACACTTCCCTAAGCATGTCTATGTAAAAATAAATACCAAATTCCACTTACTTTGGCTGTGGGGATGTGGACAAGGTGTCAGTAATGTGTCCCCAATAACTGTTTATTGTCACAATATTACTTGTTAAAAATTCACTAAAATTACAATATGTACAGTTTTACACAGTAACACACTGTCTTACACACTCAGTACTTCGGAAGTAAGTAATAATCAATGAAGTAGTCTATGGTGCACAGCGCGACTTCGCTCTCGTTGCATCAGGTTCCTGTTTCTTCATTCTGTCTGCTTGCAAATAACGCACTCGCGTACACTCTTGGCTTTAGTACTTGTAGGTTGTATGTAGCCAAGATTGTAAAGCATAAGGTAGTATTGCAAAGATTATAGGAAAAGATCAATTTGTAAGTAGCTTTAAAAAGATCGCTTTGTATGGTCTCACACAGGAAGAGATTCAGCTTGCCTCAAAGAGTGTCCATCAGTCAGAAAGAGATTCAGCTAGCCTCAAAGAGTGTCCATCAGTCAGGGAGAGATTCAAGTATTCTTGAAAATATCTATGGAAAATACCACCTTGGAAGCCGCTAACACTGGTCATCTATGCTACTTGTATCAGATGCATCACCACTTAATGCAGAAAACGATTCATCTATATATATCATCTAAATAAATTGGAGATAGCATAGGATTGCAAGGATGACGCTCAGAGCTACAACTACATACGCTCGCTGTATCGCCCTCATAGGTGTTGTATCGCTTGCATCAGACCTTTGTGTTAGGTCCTTATTGCGCCTAGCTTCACCAATATTATGACCCCGTATGTTCTTCAAACAATAAGGTTTGAATTTCACCAACAGAGTTATCTTTCAACACCGCGTCAGATAGGTGTTTGAGAGCCAGAGGCGCGTGCGCTACCCATGGTGGCTCACTCGGTAGTAACCCAGCCAGCAGCGCTAGGGCATTCTGGGAATTTTTTCCAAGATGGCTGCCTCTCACTGGAGGTCCTAAGAGTCCATTTCGTACACAACAGACCTCGCACACATTTAGAATGGGAAAGGAAAAATCAAAAATAGTTTTCTTGGTTGGTGCAGTTTCCCGCCGACTGAGAATATTTGGGTGGTGCAGTTAAGTGGTTAATACCTGTTTTTGTGTCTAGCGGTATAATTTAAACACCCCGCGTAAGTTAGGGACAACTAAAGTGTAGCCACGATCGATAGTTTGCAGGAGCCACCTATAAAAAAATCGTGGCCAACATTCCTGGGTGTGTGAGAGAATCAGTACTGAGCAAGCCAACAAGGCTGATGCACGCAGCATGAGCGCACAACCTGATCAAGTTCTGATGATACCTGGACCTTCCAACAATATCGAAACTCATTTATCTATAAGAAGAATCAGTACCGGGTCAGACTGCCATGAAAACTAAATCATCAGCAACTACCTGTGAACCATTTCATGACACTGAGTCAATTAAAATCTCGGGTAATTCGATTGAATAAGCAGCCTGACCAATTAAAACTGTACCACGAGTTAATAGAACAACAACTTGACAACAAGTTCATTGAGATTGTCAAAAATGACAACCCTAAGGAGGGACATTGTTTGCCCCATCACGCCATGCTAAAAGATATAGTTACCACACCCATCAGGATTGTGTTTAACTGCAATGCCAAAGCAAAAGCAAATAGTGTCTCATTGAATGACTGTCTTCAAACTGGCCCGAGTCTGATACAAAGACTATGATACTCAAAGATTCTATGATATGATAAGGTACTCAAAGACTAAAAGTATTTGGTGTGGAATAGGACACCACCTCTGATGAGTTAAACATCAAATCAGTGGATACAAATAACACTTGTTTAACTGTGTGGAGTGTTGCTGCCCGTTCACACAGCTCGTAGACTTAAGGGACAATGATAAGCATAGTCTAGGGTTAGTCACTGTTTCTAAGTACCATCTACCAGAGTTCCCCTTGAGCCAGTACAAAACAAAATAATACAATATTAGAATATAGAAACATGCACATAAAAATATATACAATATAATATCAGATAATAAGACAAGTTCTATAACATTATAATAGCACAATATAATCAGATGGCAAATCAACACAATAAAATATAAAGTCTCACCAGATAACTAATCTATTACAACGAAACTAGATTAAATGTTAACAGACTTATCAGAGATGATGTTCCCCAACTGAGTATCTCCTGCAAACTGAGGTCTCTCCGACTCTCTTTCCCACAACTCCCTGCTTCCACCTCCATCCAGGATAAGGGATGGTAAACAAGTACTTTTACATTTTACTAATAAATGAGAAAAGCAATCGTTCTCACGCTGATATGAATAAAAACTAAAATATAACTGCAATATGTAAATAATATAAGTTACAATGTCACATGCTTAATCAAAAGAAAACAATAATAATATGAATATTAAAAGGTGACATCTAGCAACTGCTATAAATGAACACGTACAATTATTGGGTCCAAACTGACCAGATTAATACAGGTATAATACCTATGGAAATAGAGCAAGCCCGCACCATGCTCCAACTATGTTGCCAAGCTATACTACACATTTCAAAAAGCATATACACATAAAGAAATAAATTCCAATAATTTTTTCTTACCTTAAATAATGTGAGTATCCGTAAATATGGATACATAACACAGAGATTATTGTTTTTAGTCAGTAAACCATTTGACCCTTTGGGAAAAACTAATTGGGTTGGGATGACCCGTTGCCCAATGGCTTGCAAGAGATGTGGCAGCAGATGACAACGGATCTAAGTATTCTCAGTAACCTTAAATTTCCTCGCAATACTTTAAACCCTGATCTACTTATCAAGCTTCATGTGCTTTGCGACGCCTCAGGAAAGGCATATGGGGCTGTAGCTTATCTAGTGAGCAATGAGCAGGCCAGACTGCTAACTTCTAAAGCTAGGGTGGCACCGTTAGTAAAGCGGCCATTGCCACGAATGGAATTGACAGTTTTATTAGTAGGGGTTCGATTGGCTCATTACCTGACCGATTACTTACTAACATCAATTAAAATTTATGATCTTGAGGGGGGAGGGGGGAGCATCATTGTACGTCAGTACAAACAGTTAACTGCGACCCCTGTTTCACCCCCCCCCCCCCGAATTATGAGCGAAATTTCCGACCGCCAAAACACTAACATATGATACAACTAGATAAATTCGTTGCATAAGAGAGTTAAACCTACTAACCCTATTAATTTCCTGTTAGGAAACATCTAGAAATTACTCAGATAACGTGTAGGACAATTGCGTCAGACAGAATTGAGGCGACGAGACAGGATTAATCTTCCTGTGTTATTAATATTTCGTGTCAATGTGTTCATGCAGTACAGTAAATGTACTGCATGTACTGTGAATATGTCTCGAAAGCAGCAAACCTTATTTCAGACTGGAATTAACTAAAACTTTGAAAGAATTAAAGTAATCTTCCACCAGAGGTAAAATTACCGCAATTGTGAATGATAAGTCACTGCCAGTGGAATAGTCACCCCACGAATTTGGCGCATATTAAATGTATTTTAAAACTCACAAACTCCTTGTCCAGCATTAGCTACAATTTAAAACTGCTTTCTGGATTTAGAATTAATTACATAAAGCATAATATAACGCTTAATTATTCTAATTAGTAAACGAGTAAAAGTAACCTGACTATTCTTATGATGCACACCTTGGGAGGAGAGAGCACATTTGTGTGTGCAGAGGAACTTACAGGAGCAACTCTCCATCACGAGGCAAGGAAATTTAGTAGCGATGGATATCGACGTCATCCATGGTTTTGCAACTTTCCAACACTACTGTAACCCTCAGACTACAAGGCTGTTATGATCCCAGGTAGCTGAAAAACGAATCTTCCCTTTGAGAATTATTCTAACAGGCCTGACCTGACTAGGAGGTCAAAGAAATATAGACATGAAGATTCATATGTAAAATAATTGGTTGGATTCGATAGATAATTTAAGAATGTGGGCAGTGAATAAGGAAATAAGTAAATGACTTGATATAAGATGTGGAGAGTTTGCTGGAGGCGTGAGACTCGCTTGAGAGGAGCTTGAGTTCACTTGAGTTGAAGAAATCGTGAGGGGAGGGCGTGCTCCGTTTGAGCCCCTGGAAATAAGAACCCCTGTTTGATATACCTTTAAGAGGAAGGAAGTAGACAGACGTCTTGACTGAAGAATAAGTTAGGAGGCGTGTCAGCTCAAGTCAGGAACTGCAAAGGTGTTGAGGGGGCAGTTAAAGCAGTTCTGTGGGTAGCCTGAGGCGCCCTCCCGCCAAACACACACCGAAACTACGACGTTGGTACAACGTTCGAACAAGTTTTAACACCTCCTAACCAGTTATAACAACCAATATAGTAAGTTGTAACAACGTTCTAATACGTCATAAACACGTTAAGCCAAGATGTAACAACTTTATTACAAGTTGTAACAAGCGGAAAATAGAGACAGTTTCGGTTTGTGTTTCCAGGGCTGAGTGTCGCCGCCCCATCGATGAGCGCCCTGCAGGAGATCTTTTTGTGGTAAGCACAATTTTAACCAGTTTACAGTGATTGCCTATAGTTGATCGTGTGCCCAGCGATCGTAACGAATGTTTATTGATACATTAGGCATATTTTATTAAGGCAGAAGGCCTAAAATAAGAGAGTAAAGATGGAGGAACGTCCTAGAGAGCGGAGCGACATCCATCCACTCCGACTGCTGCAGGGCAACTGAGGGGCCAGCCGCCAGCTGTCTGAGGGCCGCCGGGCCGGGCGGAGGATGGACCAGCCCAAACGGGGAAGTCCACACTTACAGCATGTAGAGAGCAGAGAGATGTTGGGTGTAAACATATTGTGTGGTTTATTTCGTTTATGTGTTTATAGGGAAACATTTTTATTGGCATGTCGATGGGTTGCAGGTTTATCTGGGAAAGGAGTTGCTGAGAACTTCGAAGCCAGCAGAGAGGGAGTAGTTGATGAGACTCCAAGGTAGTAGAAGGTACTGAGCTCTGTGGAAGAGCAGCCATGCAGTGAGGAGGAAAACCTCAAGCTGTGAGAAGAGGAGTAGTGGAATGAAGTTCCACATGCTTCTGTGATACCAGTCGTGAAGCACCATTGTTGCTCAAGGAAGACTTAATGGTGTAGCAGCCTGGAAGAGCTGCAGCGGATCCTGGTAGATAAACACGGAAGAACCTGATGATGTCAGGGTAGTGAACTTCCAGACGTGGAAAGAAAGTTCTTATTGACTAATTGTAGGGAGTTGGTAGAGTGTTTGGTTGTCATTAGCGTGCAAGACGCAGTGAAAGGTGAGTGATTGTTTACAATTTTTGTGCCAAGAAGAACTTATACTCAAGTATTGAGTTACAACCGCAGGCTGGACTACCTGCAGAGACATGCATATGTGGTCTAGGATTGATAGGGTGATTGATTGATCATTGTTGTATATCTAGGAATATTTATACTGATATTTATGTTATTGCAGTCATAGGCTGATTTTCTTTGTGTATATATATAAATATAATATATAATATATATATATATATATATATATATATATATATATATATATATATATATATATATATATATATATATATATATATATATATATATGTCGTACCTAGTAGCCAGAACGCACTTCTCAGCCTACTATGCAAGGCCCGATTTGCCTAATAAGCCAAGTTTTCTTGAACTGATTGTTTTTCGACTACCTAACCTACCTAACCTAACCTAACCTAACTTTTTAAGCTACCAAACCTAACCTAACTTATAGAGATAGGTTAGGTTAGGTTAGGTAGGGTTGGTTAGGTTCGGTCATATATCTATGTTAATTATAACTCCAATAAAAAAAATTGACGTCATACATAATAAAATGGGTAGCTTTATCATTTCATAAGAAAAAAATTTGAGAAAATATATTAATTCAGGAAAACTTGGCTTATTAGGCAAATTGGGCCTTGCATAGTAGGCCGAGAAGTGCGTTCTGGCTACTAGGTACGACATATATATATATATATATATATATATATATATATATATATATATATATATATATATATATATATATATATATATATATATATATATATATATATATTTTTTTTTTTTTTTTTTTTTTTTTTTTTATATATATATATAGGGAAGGGAGTACCACCTCTGGCTGGAAGAAGGGGGACCCATAGCCTCGGAGGAAACCACACATAACGCATTGGAGGGAATGTGGGTCCCCTCCAATACAGTTTCTGTGTGCTTTTCTCCTACCACCCCCTTCCCTTTTTTTTTTTTCCTTTATTGTGTATTTAAAGGATACAAAACATACAAGACAAATGCCTAAAGGTTATGGATCTCTTGAAGCTCCTCCGCTTCTGGACAGGAACCGAGGACGCAGCAAGCATTTCCCCTCTGGATCGCCACACTGAGACGCTGAAATAAAAAACTGGAAGCCCTTGGGTCTCTGGTGACGTCAATGAGCTTGGACCCCAATTCCTTGAGAAATCCCAAGGCACTCTTGCCCCAGGGGCCATGCGTCTCAGACGCTATGGGAACAAAGAGGTATTGACCTTCCAGTCGCCTGTACTTGAGTGATTTTGCTGTTTCCCTGTGGTTGGCCGCCCCACCTGCTTGATCAGCTCCGAAGTGTACATAGGTGTCAGCCAGGGTGGATACACATGTGTAGTCCCACACCAACTGTCTACCCTCCTTCCATGAGTATATGGTGATGCCATCAGGGCGAAGTGCTGGGAAATCCGGGTTTTGGACCCCTAGGATGCGAGGTTCTCTCTCTGCTGGGCACCCAGCTGAGACGAGACTTCTCTTGATGATGTCATTGACCTCGTTGTGTCTTGCATGCCAGCCCTTTGTGCTTCCGCAATGCAACCCATGTAGTCCGTATTGGTCTGCTTCCACCCTGTTGCAAATACACTTGTATTCAGTGTGAATTGGGGCACCAATGCGGAGGGCCACTGCTACACGAAGGGATTCTGGATCTAGGCGCGTGCCCATTGCAGACATGGGTACTGCCAGGAGGAAGTCTCCTGCATGGGGGGCACGCACTGCTCTGAGGCGGGCTTTCTCCTTGTCTGATGTTGCGACGCTTAGCATGGCATCAGCTACTTTTTCTACTAGAGGGGTGGTCCCATCCGACTGTCGGACTGTTTGTGTTGTTTTGTTGGCTCTATAATGGTTGCTGGGGCTGCAAGAACATTCCACTGATTTGAACATTCAGTGAAAGCAGGATCGTGTATTCCTGCTGAATCTCTCAGGGTTGCAGGTAAAATATCTCTGACGAGGTCGTGCGATGCATGAGAGGAGGAAAGGAAGGCTGGTAGAGCAATTTGGGAGGCTGTGCGGACACCAAGGCCGCCGAGTCTTACAGGAAGGGTTGCTTGCTCCCACTGAGAGTCGTCCAATGGCAGGTTCAGGACTTTCACCAGCATGGACCTCAGAAGGGTGTCATACACATTTAACTTAGGGCTGCTGTAGGATGGAGAACATCTCAGAAAGTAGGTCAACTTAGGAGAGACAGGCATCTTGTAAGGAGAAAGAGAGCATCATGGGCATCAATCTTGTCAATCCTGTCCTGCATTCTCTTTAGGTCAGTGATTTTTGCAGCCAGGACCTCCTCGATTGCTCGTGGGCCAATGGGGGCACCCAGGAGAGTGCAGTCCGGTGGTTCGACAACGAGAATGTCTGGAAGAGCATTTTGTATTTGCCCAGTGATGTCTGGGTTGCGGGAGATTATTTCACATTTGGATGCATTGAGAATGAGGCCTAAGGCTGCTCCCTGCTCCTGGATTTTCCTTATATCCCCCAAAATGGTTTCCGGAGTTCCAGCTAGAGTGCCATCATCCAGGTACCAGATGTTTAGCTCGCTTGTCAGACTATCAGTGACCTCTTTGATAGCTAGGCAGAAAAGGAGGGGGGCTAAGGGGTCACCTTGTTGGACACCTTCACAGGAGTTTTTTCATGCTCCCCAAAAAGAAGCTTAGAGTCCCCACTGTAGCACGATTGGATGAATGGGTAAAGGGGACGGAAATGGTTGTGTACAGCCCTGAGGACA
Organism: Procambarus clarkii; assembly: GCF_040958095.1. Taxonomy (NCBI): domain Eukaryota; kingdom Metazoa; phylum Arthropoda; class Malacostraca; order Decapoda; family Cambaridae; genus Procambarus; species Procambarus clarkii. The sequence continues at coordinate 37,433,552 of NC_091173.1, forward strand.
GCGTCTCGTCTGACTTGATTGAAGGCATTTTTGAAGTCAAGCTTTACTAGTGCCTTCTGGTCCGGGAGATCAACAATGTAAGCCCGCGCTGCATGTGCTGCAGCTTCACAACCTAGGGGAATCCCAAACCCGAGCTGATGAGGTTTCAGCAAGGTGGCTGCTTCCTGGCTGATAGATCTCACTGCAGCCTTAGCTACAAGGCGTCGGAGGGTGTTGCCAACGGCAATGGGCCTGATACCCCTATCCTTCTTCTTTAGAGCACAGAGTGCTGCTCCATAAAAGACAGGCGCTGATGTCCTCAGGGATGCCGCCAGCCAAACACATGTTGGAGAATCTGGTAAGTTCCACTAGAAGATCCTTTGCAGCATCTCCAAGCACCGGGTTCAGCATTTGTTTGATGTGCTGGGGTCTTAGGCCTGTAAAGCCCCCTGCTGAACCTGTTGGGAAAAGACATGGCTGCTTTGTACACCTCAGATTCTCGAACAGTCAAGGGTTCTATGCCAGCATTGTTTTCCTGGGATCCCTGCTGCTGTCGGGGGCTCTGGGTGGGTGTTTGTCTTGAAGAGCCTCTGCTGTCGTGGCGTTCCTGGGGGGCAATAGTGTCATCGCTGGTCATGATTCTGATGGCACCTGTGGTATTGCCCTCTTCTATTTTTCCTGGTGATCTGTGCTCTCATTTTGTGGTTCTCAGATGAGTTATTGTTGGTCGTCCTGCGGCTGGTGTTCTTGGCACGAGGGGGGAGGCGGACCAGGTTGTCTGCTCTGGGGAATTCATTAAGAGCTCTGATTACAGAGGTTGCTAATGACTTGTCTCTCCTGGGCGGTAATGCTAGGCATGCATTCCCAAATAGAAGGAGATTGTGCCATGCTCCAATGGTTCTAGGAGCATTGTTGACCTTTGTCAGCAGACTGGTGAGTTTGGCTGCTGGCTTGATGACGGGCAGCCTTGGGGATGTGGGGCATAGGTCCTGGTGGACGTCGCTTTGATTGCTTCAAGCAGATTATCTGCTGAAATGAAGTTGAGGGAGGTATTGTTCCTCGCTCCTGCAGCAGGTTGTCCATCGTCATTGCCCCGGGGCAGGCGCCTAGACCCTAGACAACCACACTGAATTGAGAAGAATGATAGCGGACAGTTCCATTTGAATTGAGACGATACCGTCTGTCACACACTTGACAGTTCCCTCTTGGGGTGGCCATCTTCTTGGCTGGAAAGAGGCTGTGTGTCAGGTGCGACATGTGCCATGCCTAGATGTGATGACGCCTGGCTGCCCGCTGAGTGCACCCACTCCTTCCCAGATGGAGAGTAACACGGCAAGCATTACCCTCCTGGGGGGGTTGGGCATGGCCTGGGCACCGTGTGTGGGTAGGCTGTGTGTTTGATGGGCGGCTGGCTGGGTAGGGCGCAGGTAGCGGGGTGGGGGAAGATGGCGGGCAGGGGGGTGGTGGAGGGTGGGCACACGAGGGAGGCTGCCGTCACACTTGTTACACACTATCAAACACTCGGGGAAATCACTAGTGCACTTTGTTTTTAACACTACACTCACCGATTTGCTTATGAACGCACTAACTTCCACTAACATCACTGTAGGCAGCTCGAGAGCCTCCCCAATTACTCCCCCCTTCCCCCCCGTACCCCGCCTTGGGGGCTGGTGGGTGGCGGCACTGAGACGGCGGCGACCCTCCCCTCACCCTCACCCATACACTGTACCTGCCTCGCCATACACAAAGCTCAGGACAACGCACCTTTCAACGTTTCATAGTGTTGGAATGAAGGAGATACGGTTCTTCTTGTCACCCCCGGGGCCTTCAGCAGGTATTCATACCTACACAGTCAAGTCTTGGCTGGCTCAGGCATCGTGATCCTCGTTGAAATTGGTTCAAGTGTAGGACCTTGCTCACCACGTGTCCGTCCCCCTCCTCCGCCTAATATATATATATATATATATATATATAATATATATATATATATATATATATATATATATATATATATATATATATATTTTATATATAATATATATATATATATATATATATATATATATATAATATATATATATATATATAATCATGCAGTACAATATGATATGGCGCTACCAACTCTGGACCATATAATATAAATATCTGTAGGCAATTCAGCCTATGGCTATAATTCTATAAACATCAACATAAATATATTAGACTATCAGCAAGAGAATATATATATATATATATATATATATATATATATATATATATATATATATATATATATATATATATATATATATATATATATATATATATTCTCTTGCTGATAGTCTAATATATTTATGTTGATGTTTATAGAATTATAGCCATAGGCTGAATTGCCTACAGATATTTATATTATATGGTCCAGAGTTGGTAGGGCCATATCATATTGTACTGCATGATTTACCCACTTGGTGAGGCTGATAGTGCAACATTGTCTTATAAGACTTAACCTACTTGATGAGGTTGGTGGTATTAGGTGATGAGTCAGGAGTTAGGATACCCTTGATAAGCAGATGATAGAGTCCTGATGGTATTGGAGTGCAACCTGACTACAATAGTATAGAGTGTTGGAGATATATTATTATACGTGAATATGTATTGTCCATGTGCCTTGTCCAGTATATGTATTCAAATTTGCTGGTTGTTTGCCCTTGTTCTAGTGAGGCTTCCCAGAAAATAGGAAAGAGAGAGAGAGAGAGAGAGAGAATGAACCAAGAACCAAAGCTGCAGACAGGGTAGTAGGGAGTAAAATTTAAGAAAAGGGGATTTGAGGAGATCATACCACATAAGGAGAGAGTGGGGAGTCACGGTGGCTCGAGTGGGTGTGTGCACGTGACAACGAGGCTAGTGTTGGAGCCGCATCCCCTAAATTTGTGATGCTGAGCTCCTCTCCAAGTGCCAGATGCACCCAGGGTGAACTCCTGGTCAAATAAGCACTCTACTGAATTTCTGGTTGGTTGTCCGAAAGGAAGGACGACCAACAACAGCAACAACATCGTAATAAAGGCACACAGTATCTGGTCGGTTATATATATACTGTTATCAATTCATGGCCATGTTTTAAGGTATTTGAGTGTCTGATCGATTATGTCACATGGAGATAAAACATCCATTGTAAGCACATGTTTAGTTAGGGATTCACTACTACAAATTGAGATTAGCTGTGAAGATATTAGCATTACTGCGTTTACACTGTAAATCATAAGCAGATCGAGGCGATCCACTGAGAGTCAGAGGTTATTTTCAGTGGCTACAGGTGACTCGGACACCCCTGCTATGAGAAGCTTACCGTAACTGACTCTCCTCATGTTCTGATGATTCATGTCGAAACCTCCTTATCATCTAGGGCTTACACTAATTTCAGTACTTAGATACTAACCCTTTAATAATATATTTAACTATACCAATTGATTATAATTGCCATTGAATAAACTATCAACAAATTATTTGTCAGGTTAACACTCAGTAGAAGTGAAAATTAAATAATATAGTACACACCCTTTAATACAGTCCATTATAAATAATCAATTAGACCAATAAATTTCCCTGCTGGGAAATTCCCCACAACAGTGTCACTATAGCTTGTAGTCACTATCAGCCAGCCAGGTGTTGCATGGTATGGAACAGTGTCACTATACCTGTAGTCACTATCAGTCAGCCAGGTGTTGCATGGTACGAAACAATGTCACTATAGCTGTAGTCACTATCAGCCAGCCAGGTGTTGCATGGTATGGAACAGTGTCACTATACCTGTAGTCACTATCAGTCAGCCATGTGTTGCATGGTACGAAACAATGTCACTATAGCTGTAGTCACTATCAGCCAGCCAGGTGATGCATGGTATGGAACAGTTGTCACTATACCTGTAGTCACTATCAGTCAGCCAGGTGTTGCATGGTACGAAACAATGTCACTATAGCTGTAGTCACTATCAGCCAGCCAGGTGTTGCATGGTATGGAACAGTGTCACTATACCTGTAGTCACTATCAGTCAGCCAGGTGTTGCATGGTACGAAACAATGTCACTATACCTGTAGTTCACTATCAGCCAGCCAGGTGTTGCATGGTATGAAACAATGTCACTATAGCTGTAGTCACTATCAGCCAGCCAGGTGTTGCATGGTATGGAACAGTGTCACTATAGCTGTAGTCACTATCAGCCAGCCAGGTGTTGCATGGTATGAAACAATGTCACTATAGCTGTAGTCACTATCAGCCAGCCAGGTGTTGCATGGTATGGAACAGTGTCACTATAGCTGTAGTCACTATCAGCCAGCCAGGTGTTGCATGGTATGAAACAAGGTCACTATAGCTGTAGTCAATATCAGCCAGCCAGGTTGTTGCATGGTATGAAACAATGTCACTATAGCTGTAGTCAATATCAGCCAGCCAGGTGTTGCATGGTATGGAACAGTGTCACTATAGCTGTAGTCACTATCAGCCAGCCAGGTGTTGCATGGTATGAAACAATGTCACTATAGCTGTAGTCAATATCAGCCAGCCAGGTGTTGCATGGTACGAAACGGTGTCACTATACCTTAAGTCACTGTCAGCCAGCCAGGTGTTGCATGGTACGAAACAGTGTCACTATACCTTAAGTCACTGTAAGCCAGCTAGGTGTTGCAGGGTACGAAACAGTGCCACTATACCTGTAGTCACTATCAGCCATAGTGGCGTTACATGGTATGGAACAGTGTCATTATACCTGTAGTCACTATCAGCCATAGTGGCGTTACATGGTGTGGAACAGTGTCATTATACCTGTAGTCACTATCAGCCAGCCAGGTGTTGCATGGTATGAAACAATGTCACTATAGCTGTAGTCACTATCAGCCAGCCAGGTGTTACATGGTATGGAACAGTGTCACTATACCTGTAGTCACTATCAGCCAGCCAGGTGTTGCATGGTATGGAACAGTGTCACTATAGCTGTAGTCACTATCAGCCAGCCAGGTGTTGCATGGTATGAAACAATGTCACTATAGCTGTAGTCACTATCAGCCAGCCAGGTGTTGCATGGTATGGAACAGTGTCACTATAGCTGTAGTCACTATCAGCCATCCAGGTGTTGCATGGTATGAAACAATGTCACTATAGCTGTAGTCAATATCAGCCAGCCAGGTGTTGCATGGTATGAAACAATGTCACTATAGCTGTAGTCAATATCAGCCAGCCAGGTGTTGCATGGTATGAAACAATGTCACTATAGCTGTAGTCAATATCAGCCAGCCAGGTGTTGCATGGTACGAAACGGTGTCACTATACCTTAAGTCACTGTCAGCCAGCCAGGTGTTGCATGGTACGAAACAGTGTCACTATACCTTAAGTCACTGTAAGCCAGCTAGGTGTTTGCAGGGTACGAAACAGTGCCACTATACCTGTAGTCACTATCAGCCATAGTGGCGTTACATGGTATGGAACAGTGTCATTATACCTGTAGTCACTATCAGCCATAGTGGCGTTACATGGTGTGGAACAGTGTCATTATACCTGTAGTCATTATCAGCCAGCCAGGTGTTGCATGGTATGAAACAATGTCACTATAGCTGTAGTCACTATCAGCCAGCCAGGTGTTACATGGTATGGAACAGTGTCACTATACCTGTAGTCACTATCAGCCAGCTGGCGGAGGGTGTCGATGCGTTGAGGGTACTTGGGATTAGTGAAGATGGCAACAAGGTTGGAAGTGTAGGCGGCGCTGAGGACCAGACAGTGAAGGTACCAAGCAGCTATTAACATCCTCTGGCAACGTTGTCGAGGGTGAGCTGGTAGACTCTGGCCAAACAGTCCTCGTAGCAGACACAGGCAGGTGGCGGCGGTACCTTCCAGGCCACCCATGGTCTGCACTGGCCCCTGCACCACAAGCAACCACAGTTAGCACTGGCCCCTGCACCACAAGCAACCACAGTTAGCACTGGCCCCTGCACCACAAGCAACCACAGTTAGCACTGGCCCCTGCACCACAAGCAACCACAGTTAGCACTGGCCCCTGCACCACAAGCAACCACAGTTAGCACTGGCCCCCTGCACCACAAGCAACCACAGTTAGCACTGGCTCCAACCTGCTAAATGGCAAGGAATTTATATGAGGTAAGTTTAGTTGCTCGCTGCCCCTTCAAGGCAAGGTTTCCTCCCCAGCGCTGCAGTGTACCTGCTACCTTAATATGGAATATTATGAGCTTTATAATAGACAGGATAATATTCGTTAAGCTTTCTTCCCTCAGAGACATGATGATCCTACACAGCAAGGACCACACGAGGTCTCCCATGGCCCACACGAGGTCTCTCATGGCCCACACGAGGTCTCACATGGCCCACACGAGGTCTCTCATGGCCCACACGAGGTCTCCCATGGCCCACACGAGGTCTCTCATGGCCCACACGAGGTCTCCCATGGCCCACACGAGGTCTCCCATGGCCCACACGAGGTCTCTCATGGCCCACACGAGGTATCTCATGGCCCACACGAGGTCTCTCATGGCCCACACGAGGTCTCTCATGGCCCACACGAGGTCTCTCATGGACCACACGAGGTCTCCCAAGGCCCACACGAGGTCTCTCATGGCCCACACGAGGTCTCTCATGGCCCACACGAGGTCTCCCATGGCCCACACGAGGTCTCCATGGCCCACACGAGGTCTCCCATGGCCCACACGAGGTCTCCCATGGCCCACACGAGGTCTCCCATGGCCCACACGAGGTCTCCCATGGCCCACACGAGGTTTCTCATGGCCCACACGAGGTCTCTCATGGACCACACGAGGTCTCTCATGGCCCACACGAGGTCTCACATGGCCCACACGAGGCTCTCCCATGGCCCACACGAGGTCTCTCATGGCAAACACGAGGTCTCTCATGGCCCACACGAGGTCTTCCATGGCCCACACGAGGTCTCCCATGGCCCACACGAGGTCTCCCATGGCCCACACGAGGTCTCTCATGGCCAACACGAGGTCTCTCATGGCCCACACGAGGTCTCCCATGGCCCACACGAGGTCTCCCATGGCCCACACGAGGTCTCCCATGGCCCACACGAGGTCTCTCATGTCCCAGACGAGGTCTCTCATGGCCCACACGAAGTCTCTCATGGAACACACGAGGTCTCTCATGGAACACACGAGGTCTCCCATGGCCCACACGAGGTCTCTCATGGCCCACACGAGGTCTCTCATGGCCCACACGAGGTCTCTCATGGCCCACACGAGGTCTCCCATGGCCCACACGAGGTCTCTCATGGAACACACGAGGTCTCCCATGGCCCACACGAGGTCTCTCATGGCCAACACGAGGTCTCTCATGGCCCACACGAGGTCTCCCATGGCCCACACGAGGTCTCCCATGGCCCACACGAGGTCTCCCATGGCCCACACGAGGTCTCCCATGGCCCACACGAAGTCTCTCATGGAACACACGAGGTCTCTCATGGAACACACGAGGTCTCTCATGGAACACACGAGGTCTCTCATGGCCCACACCAGGTCTCTCATGGCCCACACGAAGTCTCTCATGGCCCACACGAGGTCTCTCATGGCCCACACGAAGTCTCTCATGGAACACACGAGGTCTCTCATGGAACACACGAGGTCTCTCATGGAACACACGAGGTCTCTCATGGCCCACACCAGGTCTCTCATGGCCCACACGAAGTCTCTCATGGAACACACGAGGTCTCTCATGGCCCACACGAGGTCTCTCATGAGTACGGCAAGGCATCTGAGGCACTGCATGAACATTCCTGCAACACTGCAGTGCAACACTGCAGGATTGCACTAGTGGTCTCAGCCGCACAAGGAATGGATTGTTGGAAGGAGTTGCAAGATGATGATGAGCAAGATGAATGTTGCAAGAAAAAATCATGATGAATGTTGAAAAGAAATTGAAAATAAATGAAAAAAGAAATACAACAATTTTTTTTTGTAAATTTTGGAAACTCGATTTGGAAAAAATTGGCAAAAAAGAATATACAAAAAAATTTGATAAAATTGTTGAAAAAACATTTGGAAATTTAAAAAAAAAATCGAAAACAAGTTTCGAAAAAATATGAACCCAAATTGTGAAAAAAAATTGGATTTTTTTCGGAAAAAAAGGAAGAAAACAAAATTGATACAACAACATCAACAGCACTATCAACAACAACAACAACAACATTGATAACGGAGGTGAGTGAAGGGTACTGACTTAGTCAAAATGTAGTGGATTAGAATCAAGATATCAAAGAAATGATCAGAGAGGATTAAGGAAAGAAAAATCATTACAACAACAACAGGGAATAGGTATATAAGATGAGAGGACAACAACAGGGAATAGGTGACTGAGATGAAAGGAGAGAAGAAGATGTAAAAGGAAAGTATAGAAAAAAATAGCACATATAATAAGACAAGACAAGA